>NW_024465420.1:0-7649 GCF_017591425.1 Ochotona curzoniae
AAAGGCCTAGGAATGAGAGAAAATACGATGTTACAAAGCAGAAAAAAAGCTTTAACTGGTTGGGACGTAGCAGGGATAAGATGAAAAGCATTTGGGAGACTGAAGTGTGAATCCATGTCTTATTTCTGGAAGCCACACGGATAACACTAATGCTTCTACTTGGGAGGCCTTATGCCTTTAAAGACAGGTATCTTGTTAGCTTAAAATCTTCTTTTCCAGGTTAATATACTGAACGCCTCCAAAGATTTATCCTAAGCTCTGGCCTTCCCTCCTCTTGCCAACTCGCTTGGTTGAAGTCCTGCAAGCCCACCCAGCTTTTCTGTCTCTTGAAATAACTCTCCCAAGATGAAAGGAAGCACTCCAACTCAATACCTGAGGATCAAGGCTCTGACTCCAGCAGTCAGCATTCATGGACAGCGACTTCCCTTCCTACATCTGGGGGCAGAATTGAAACACAGATCCCTACTAACCTCTCACTATCCATGGTTATTCTCTCCCTTTCACAGCGGGTGGAGAGCTTTTATTTTGCCATGGACCACTCCGATTTTTTCTAATATCATTCATAGGTCATACAAAGTGATCAGCTCAAAAAATGAACCTGCTGTAGATACTGAATTTCAAGCCCTGACTGCCACTGTTGTCTTGGCAGGGCCAGAACAAATGACTGACATTCCCAGCTCTGATCTAAGTCCCTCAGGTTTTAGCCAGGAAACGTGGCTAGAGACCAAAATTGCTGCCTTCTCTGTAGTTTGGTATGGCTGTGTGACTTCATTCTGTAGACAGAATCTTCATTAAAAAAAAAAAATATTTTTATTTTTATTGGAAAAGCGGATATACAGAGAAAAGCAAAGACAGAAAAAAAAAAGCTCTTCCACCTACTGGTCCACTCCTTAAGTGGTCACAACAATCAGAGCTGAGCCTATCTGAAGCCAAGAGTCTCATCCAGGTCTCCCACATGGGTGCAGGGTCCCAAGGCTTTGGGCCATCCTAGACTGCTTTCCCAGGCCATAAGCAGGGAGCTGGTCAGGAAGTGGAGCAGCCAGATATGAACTGGCACCCATATGGAATCCTGGGAAATACAAGGTGAGGATTTAGCCACTAGGCTGTCACACCAGGCCCACATGGAATCTTCCTACTGAGCCACTGATTCCTGACTTCTTCCCTTCACTGTTGTGTTGGTTGGGAAATCATGACTACCGCAGGAGCCACACACATGAAGAGGGAACCCTCAGGTTGACTCTGCATGAGTTCTACAGGTAGGGAGCCCTATGCCTCCCGTGGACTAGCCATTCCCCTCTGATCTGGCAACAGTAACAAACGTCCTCAACTGGTAAATGCATAGTAGCTAGCAAGAACCAGCTCCCATGATCCCTATCAGGAGACATTTCATTTGGAACAGATTTAGAGTGAGGTCTTCATTTACCCATATATCCATTCAGTAAGCACATCAAACATTTACTAGACAACATGTGTTCCAAACCTCATACATGCAGTACCCATCTTGCACTATTTCTGGCATAGGCAGTATATTATTCTTTGCTTAGAATGTTTATTTATATGCCTCTCCATTCTATCTGTTTTCAGAATCTTCACTTTTACAGCCTCTAGTGTCTATGCTATAGCTGTTTTATTGAGGTCTCCTTTCATCTTCAGAATGGCCTCATTCAAAAACTGGGAAACCTGCCAACACTGTGGCATAGCAAGGTAAGCCTCCACTCGGAGCATTGACATCCCATATGCATGCTGGTTTGAGTCCCAGCTCTTCCAACACCTGATCCAGCTCCCTGATAATGGCCTTGGAAAGCAACAACAGCCCAAGTGTTTGGGCCCTTGCAACTACATGGGAGACCTGGAAGAAGCTTCTGGCTCCTGGTTTCTGGCTTCCAGAAACCAGCTCAGGCTGTTGTGACCATTTGGGGAGTGAAAAAGTGAATGGCAGATAACTTTCTCTCTCGGTCTCTCTCCCTTGTTATGTAACTTTATAACCTGCTTTCAAGTGAAAATAGATAAAAATATTAAGCTTTTTTAAAAATGACTTCGCTTAAGAATCAGCAACCAATGCAATCTTAAAAGACAAAGGAAGATTTCTAAAATCCTTGAGACAGTTCTGGTAGAACCAGATTTTGCTCCATGATGTTTCAACACTGTTCTGTGATGGCGTTCAAAATTTGAATAACAACAATCTCCCTGCTCTGTGAAAAAGAAAAAAAGGGGGGGGGGTGCGGGGGAGATTGATTTCCTGGTCAAATAAATTTAAAAACTGCATACTAAGGTGGTTTACAATGAGCATTTAGATATTAAGGTCTTTGATAAGACCTGCAGAAAAAGAAATCATTTTAACTCATTTCAATCCAGAATTTCCCACATGTGCGTGGCTATGAGATCCTGTGTAGAGGGAACACTATTGGTTCCCCCCGAGAACCATCAGAGAGGCTGTTGTAAGTTTCAGCGCAAAGCAATGAGATGGAAGGATAGAAAAGGTGTCCCTGCCTTCCCTGTTTTAAGTATCACTTGCAGGTGTTATAGCCAGCACTATTACTACAAACCTTAAAACAGGGCTGTACAAATGGTGGCATTTCAGTCAACAGCAGTGGAAATCAGTTTGCTTGGGAGCTTTCTGAAGTTTGCTAAGGGGCTTATGCACCAAGAAACAAAAGTAATATTGTATGAGTTTAGCGAGTTTAGCGGTCTCATTGATCAAGGTCTCTGAATTTGAATTTCAAGGCAAACGGTCGTCCCAAGTGTGACAAAGCACCAATCATCTCACAGTACATTCATTTTAATTCAGGAAATGAGAACCGACTCCTCCAGTCAGGGAAAATGAGTTTAAAAAGACTGTGAAAGACCATGTGGATAAGGGCAAGTCAGACTCTAAATCTATACATAACATTCAACTTTTTCTTCAAGTTAGAAAGAACTAGTAAAAACGTTCAGTTAAAGACCAGCAGCTCTGTGGTCTGCGGGTGGCCGGAAGAGATGGTATGGCCATGGAGCAGATGGCTAGAGAGGCAGGACACTGGGGAGTGCCCTCTGCCCTGCTCCATCCTTCCGGAAATGATTGCAGTCCGCATTGCAAGCTCATTAAGCAGCAGGCTGGCTCAGGGGGAGATTTGCCTGACTGTTTGCAATGTCAGGGCCCTTGCTTTCCACTGTTGTCATGGGGAAGTTAGTGTTGTTCTCCTGGCAACTGGTTGCCTAGGTGAACAGCCAACAGCCTGACCTGGCCCACTAAACAAGGGTTCTGTCTGCCACTGTTCCCAGACCACTTTGCTCGCCTTCTTCTTTCTCTCTCACTCCCTCAATCCACTTCACTGCCTTAAGGAGAGGCAGAGTTCATTCTTGTGTACCAAGACATTGCCACATGAGCATTTACACAGCAGGAAAGTGCATGTCCATGACCCTTATCTGCTTCCGACCTTCAAAAGCAGAGCCAGCCATGTGCAGTCACATCCACTCCCTTCTACCACAGTTAATGATGAGACCAGCTCCCGAAAGAAAAACTCCTTTCTACCCTTTTCTTTTACTAAACATCTCAAGGACATAACTGAAATAAATTAGAAACACAAAGAAATATGTCCAGTTGTGTCTACAGTCTACACCACAAAATGAAAGGAAACCTCAAGCCAACCAACTTGTGCAATGGATGAATTCATTGTAGAGCAGCTAACCTGAGTGGTTCAGCTTAAGGAGATCCTCCTTTGCTCACAGCGTTGCCGGATTTAACAACTAAGTGTCAGGCGATGCTACACAACAAATGATTTTTGCTTAAGTCATCTGAGATGCCGCCTCTGTTCAATGTATTTTCCTCTGTAGGCACAACCTCCAAGGATGGAAAACAGACAGCAGAATTTTGTCAATGGAGTGGAGATGCACTCTGCCAGACCTGGGAATGGTGTCAAACCAGCTGGAATATGCCTGGCAGCTCCACCCTGCTGTGTCTGTATACCAGATATCCTAGGTTTAAACAGGTTTCAACAGCGTTGATGGTTTTAACTTAAACCTGCAACATCAGGATATCCATTTAGGCCTATCAAAGAAGTATCTAGCTCTCCCAAGAAACCGCAGCCCCATTGGTCATCCTGGGTCCCTAGTTGGTCATCCTGGGTCCCTAGTCCCTTATCTGACACACCCTTCGGTCCTTCCCGCCTCTGAACCAGATTGAAAAGGATGCAGCGATCTTGCCATCATCCCAGCAGTATCCAAGTCCAAGAATTCAAGCAGTGAATACAGATTCAGGGGCAACTAAGGTACAGTAGGCTGACTTGGAGAAATTGCTCGGTGACAAGAGAAGAACAAGTATTCAGTTAGGAAAGCCAAGTTTGGAGACAATGAACTACATGATCCTGAGCAAATCTGGAGACTTTGGGTTTCCCTATCTGTTTGGGATCCATAAGGCACACGGCATGGTGTTGGCATGGGACCACAAAGCAGGAGGAAACAATAGTTTCCTGGCTCTAGCCCGCTGTAAAAATCTGCCTCCTATTCCAGTTGTCAGAGTCTCAACAGGGAGATTTCTTGCGGATTCCAACGGTCTCCTCTGCATTGCCAGGTAGGATCCATGGCTTTACTTCCCCTTGGCTGTGAGTTCCTTTAGAGCTGCTCTAAGCCCTGCCACTGGAGAACTAGCACTGAAGTAGATCCATGAGGTCCGAGCCAGCCTAAGACCTTGGCCCAATCCTGCAACGTGTGCTCTGAGGTTGGACCACAGGTCCCGTGATGTGAGCCAGTGTCTTGGTCCCTGGATAGCCTTGCTATAATTTCTAATCATGATCCTGAGAGTCCCAGCATGTATGTGTCAGAGTGCCTGCGCAGGTAACTATATCTTGATCTTCACATGAGCCTTGCAAATGAACTATAGCCATTCAACGAATATGGGAAAGCAAGACTCTTAAAGATTGAATTACATTACCAAGACCCTAAAACCCACCAATGATAAAACCCAGATCTAGCTCATTACCAACCTTGCCATCATACCAAGCATGACCTATGGCAAACAAGGAACGGGAATTGTTCAGAAGTGTGTGTTCTGTTCTACATCCTTTGTGTATTTCCATGAGTGACCAGGTCTTTATTACGGAAAGTAGATGTGTGTACCTGATGTACTGTAGATTGGCTATCCATGAAGACAGATCTGCAAAATGATCTGTCAGTTAGATGAGGGTATTTGTACAGACTAACAAGGAAATTAAAAAAAAAATGACTTGCAGGTGTACAAAAATCCAACACAGAGCTGGGGGTTGTGGTGCAAAAGACTAAACCAGGGATGGTAATACACTGGGCAGGGCCAGGTTCCCTCACCTGCCAGTGAGAATCAGGACAGGAGGTGGGGAGGGCAGGCCAGGTCAGGCCAGGCTATAGCACCTAAGGCAAAAGCCAAGACGTGTGAGGGGCTGTGATAAGCTGGGTCAGAGCAACCACTGACACACACATGATCTATGGCTGGGAACAGGCCTTGTTGGGGAGCTAAGGGGACACCCTGGTTGGGTAAGGGTTCCCACTGGTGAATGAGGGGGCTGGAGTGGGGGCTGAATTCTGGTCTGGATATGGCTGCAGTGTGCCTATGTACAAGTGTGGACTGGGGTTGGACATAACAGACTGGGCTAGACTCCAGCACCAACTGGTGCTCTGGAGGACCAGGGTAGGTGTAGGATGGGCTAGGCTAGGTCTGCGCCCCAATCTGAGCCATGTGTGAGCTGTGTCTTGGGAGTAGACCAAACTTGGTTGAGCTAAAACATCCAACAATAAGAACCAGGATGGATTGAAGGCCAGTCATGAAAGGCCACTGTTCTGCCAGGACAGGAGGTAGACTAACTAGGACTGGCCCATGGACCCACCGGTATGCGCAAGATCCGACATTGGGAGAGGTTCTGATGGAACACATGGCTGCCTGGGTTTGAAAACTTCCCCAAGAGATGCCATTTTCAAGCTAAGGTTGCCATTCTCTGTTAGCACCCCAGGATACAAAGCCCCAGGATTTTGAAGACTTTAGTATGTGATCGACACACGTTACAGACTGCTGGAAACTGGCATTTCAAGGACCCTCCTGGTGAGCTCTCACAGGAAAATAATCAATGAGGCAATCAAACAGACTCACTACAAAACTTCCCTGGTACTTAGGCGGATCAGCTCCACACTCCTGCCATGGTGCTGTGGCTTGCCTCATGCACGTGGTGGCCCACAAGGAATTTCGTCTCCAGGTAGGTGTGTCCCATGGAGCCCGTCCTAATTTGTTCTTCTCCGTTGAAGTGAGTGAATTGATTTGTTGTTCTGTCACTCTCTGCGGAGCTGAAGCCCATGCGTGGGAGGCTGCCAGCTGTCATTTGGAGAAAAGGTAGCATTTTGAAGTCCCAGAGACAGTGGATGAATTGTGTTCATGAAATAGATGTTTCACTCTACTTTTTAATTTGCTCCAGTTTGAGTTAACTGAGAGGTTCGTCTTTATTTTTAAAAAATGACATTTATACAGCCACTCAAACTGCCAATCTGTTACATAAACAGCCTTGGTTTCCGAAAGGCTGGTGCCTCCTAGAGGCCAAGCAGGCGCAGGGTTTGGGATTTTAGTTTGCAAAGAGGAACTTGTGTCTTGCCTAGATCAAAACCAAAGCGAGGGTCAGGTGAAGCAAATTGGACCTCCCAATCCCACGGGGCCAGGCATGCCAGACGACAAAGCCGGGCAACAACACCATGGTGGGCTGGGGAGACCTGGGACAGAAGCAGCGTTCCACTCACATACAAAGCTTGCAGAGGCTGAAGAACTCAGCCGGTGACTTGTTGGATGTGACCTGGGCTTCCTGACCTTACACTGCTGGAGGTTCTGGACCATCTGACTGGAAAGGTGCCCACATTTCTCTCAGCCTTGAGGCATCAGCCCACAGGCCGAGGTTTTACAGAGCTTACACCCACCTCTGACAACAGCATTGCTGTGGCTGTTTCTGCTATGCATACCACACCCAGAGAAACTGAGTCCATTGGTGATGCTCAGGAAATTGAATTCTAACGGGCACCTGCGTGTACTGACTGCTGTGCAGCTCTTAATTCTGGGAAGAGCAGTTCAGAGCCTTGGGACGCACTGAACGAAGGGTGGGTTAGGCAATCTGCGAGGAGCCCACCTTTTGCAATTGAGGATGAGCCCATGGGCATAGTCCAGACCTCAGATCTGTCCTTTCCCATCGCTCCAAACAGGCTGGCCTCGCTGGAGAAAAGCCTCTTACATGGCACCCACGTTGTGCCAGGCTTCCTTCATTTCTCAGTTGAAACTGTCTGGGCTGAGCCTCTTGACTCCAAGTGCCAACCAGCTCATCTGATCCATCCATCCTTGCTCACTGATGGGTACAGGGCATAGATCTAGTCCTTGGTTCTTGCCCTGTAGCATGCAGAGCAGCACTCAGAGGGCTTGTTCACGTCCAGATTGCTGGGGCCTCCCCTCCAGAGTCTCTGACCCAGTCGGGCCATGGAGGGTCTGGGGACTTGCATTTTTATAAGTTGCTAGAAGAGAATGCTGATGATGTCCACGCAGGTGCCACCAGTTCTAAAACTTGGCTGTATTTTCACAAGTTCAATCATATGTCTTTGCTGGATATTCCAGGGCATTAACACGCTCCTTCTCAATGGAGCCAGAACACCTGAGCAGCCAGACTATTCGTACTTTT